>NC_136065.1:1373504363-1373531863 GCF_964261635.1 Lissotriton helveticus | reverse complement strand
AATCGTCCACTACATTGATTGAAATTGAGAGCACCGATAATGAAACATTGTCACAAGGAGGACATGACTTGTATGATTCCATTAGATTGATTGAAATGGACAGCACCAAGAATGAAATATTGTCACAAGGAGATGACTTGAATGATTCCACTACGTTGATTGAAATTGAGAGCAGCAATAATGAAATATTGTCACAAGGAGGAGAT
This sequence comes from Lissotriton helveticus, assembly GCF_964261635.1. NCBI lineage: Eukaryota > Metazoa > Chordata > Amphibia > Caudata > Salamandridae > Lissotriton > Lissotriton helveticus. Next base: position 1,373,531,657 of record NC_136065.1, on the reverse strand, counting down.
GACTTGTATGATTCCATTAGATTGATTGAAATGGACAGCACCAATAATGAAATATTGTCACAAGGAGGAGATGACTTGAATGATTCCACTACATTGATTGAAATTGAGAGCACCAATAATGAAATATTGTCACGAGGAGATGACTTGAATGATTCCACTACATTGATTGAAATTGACAGCACCAATAATGAAATATTGTCAGAAGGAGGAGATGACTTGAATGATTTTTTTGATCAATCTCTTGATGGCGAATTTATCGAGTGTTTGGAGACCATAGAGTTACAAGAATCATTATTGGAGACTTTTCATGAGGACATTGCTGATGAGGACATGTTACTAGTTCTTTCAAATTCAGAAAATTCTGAAGAATAAATTTATATTTAGAAATCAAAAATTGTTTGAGACATTATTCATTTTTATTTTTAATTTATGAGGTTGTAGCGAAGTGATTGTAGTATAAAATGAGACTTATAGTATAGAGTGCAACATTTTTATGTTACATGGTAAGTTTACTCATATTTACTTCCCTTCTGCCACTATATTATCTCCAATGTGTATTTGACATCTCTTCTTCATCTCCGGCCTCCTTTCTCTCACTGTGTGTCTCCGATGCATCTTATCGCTGCTATTTTGTGTAATTACAGAAGAGAGTAAAATAAAATAGTTCGGAACGTGAAAAGGGGGCAAAGTAGAGTACTCCTCACCCCCTAGGCCTTTTTAGGCGGTCCCAAAAGGATCAGTTTCTGCTTTCCTGAGAGATTATGGTATGAGTTCCATATACCACAATAACTTGCATTACAACATGCAAGATATCTATCTCCTATTACCAACTTTTGGAGATATTCGCGCTAAGCGCGAATATCTCCAAAAAGTAACACCTGCCCTGAGCAGTTCTTAGCCATGTTATCCAATGGGAGGTGGATAACATGGCTAAGAGCATTAGCTCGGTAATGTATGAATATCGCTGAGTTTTTAGCGATATTCATGCATTGCGGCCGTTTATTATCGCATTTGTGATAAACCTTGATAATAGCAAGGTTTATCTTCGATAATTTCTGATGATGCTTAGCGGTAAAAAATTCGTTGGTAAGCATCGTTAGCGATAAATATCGCTTAACTTTGGTAATATGCCCCAACGTCTGTTAACGTTCGATTCGAAGGAAATGAGGAAGTGTTGAAAAACATTGTCTGCGCCATCTTGCCTTTTTTGAAATGCCACACTTTTGTCGTGCACGGCAGCCATTTTAGATGTCTTGACCAGACCCACTCTCTGCACGCTGTCGATTCGTAGCATGGCTCCTCACCCTCGCAAGCATCTTCCCCAGGCACTGGTCACCCCCGCTCTCTGTCTTATGCATGGGCAATAAACCTCCCCCCATCTGCGCTGCTCTTCCCTGAGAATCACACTGTGCCCGCCCGACACCTCCCTTTCGCCCTATTCACTACCGCACCCTCTGACACTCCTCTTCCTCTGTGTCCGATTGTCCAGGCTATCAGCTAGCCCTGCAGATGTAGTTTATGGCCCCAGCTGTAAAGAATCACCCCTCTTCAAAGGAGTTATAGTAGATGAAGGCCCACACCCGATGAGATCCGTCACACCACACGTGTTCCTACTATCTGAAAACCATCCTGTATTGTGATTGGGGAGGGGACCGAGCCTGAAGCGGAAGATTCCAGGAATCACTCTTTGTACATCAAAGTTTTTACAATTATGTGTCACATTAAAAATATATAGCACTCCAACAAAGTAGTAGGAATATAAAACTTTAATAACATATAAATATATACAACAAAACAAAAACAGTAAAAACATTTAAACAACGAAGAGACCGTGGCAATTTCTTTTGAATTATCCAATAGATTTATTGAAATTGACAGCACCAATAATGAAATATTCTTGTCAGTAGCGGTCTGTTGTGCGAATAGTTCCAAGGCAGCAGAACGCGCTGAAATCTAGATGGCACGAAAGTGATGTCTAGCAAGTTGCCGCCCAGCAAATAACGGCGTGGGGCGCCGCAGGGGTGAGTGAGTCCAGTAGGCACCACAGCTATCCTTACCGGCATTGCAGAATTACTGCTGGGGACAATGCCTGTGCTGTAGCAGGGTCACAGCAGAAACAAAAAGGATTCTGTTGAAGATGTTGTTGGTTTTCAATTTGAAAACAGTTCTGGTGTCAACTGCTATGTTATTGTAGTGGTTAATGTTTTGTTTTCTCTAGAAAATGTAAAAGAGGGGGAGGCAGTCCAAAGTTCCGTTAAAAGGGCAAAGGAAAGGATCGGTGGTTTGAACTATCAGTCAAAAAGGGGAGGGGGTGCAACAATTTTTCCTACCGGGTCACACTGTGCTTTCACCGGAAGTGAGGTCTGCAGGATTCTAGTAATTCAAAGTGAGGCTGGCGCCGACGTCCCGCGGATACAGTTTCGTCACTCCACGGGTGATCATGGCAGTCATTCCCCATCGGGGGTCGGAGACTCCCGCGGCTCCTCTAGAATCTTCAAGGTCGTGGAGGACTACGGTGGTGGAGTCAACCAGTGACCGGGCCATTTCTTTATGCTGGGCCCGCTCTTGCCAGGTCGACCGCCATTTTGAGAGTTCGGTAGCTACTGGCGATCGCGGGGTCAAATGAGCGGACGGGCTCCACCCTGCCGGGCGAGACGTTGCAGCATGGCCACAGTGGAAGAACCCTTTTCCGGGCGCCTGGAGCGCTGAGGGTGCAGCTGGGAAGCCTCCACCTGGGGAGGCGGGAGAGGCCTGTTCGCACCGTCTCTCCCTCCCAGTGCACCCCACGGCGTCTCGCTGGAGATTTGTTATGGCCGGACCAGGCGATGAGGACGAGGGGGGGGGGGAGTCGGAGGCATGTGCAAGACATCCCCCCCCAGGGTTGTTGCAGCAATTATACAAGAAAGAAGAAGTGTCCCGTCCGTCTTCGGGCCGGGCTTCCGGTAGATGTCGGCCGGACGCCCCTGGCTCTGGCCCCATGAACGGGTTTCTTGGTTTATTGGCTGCAGCCGGATCCCGTCGGCCTCGGCCCCCCGACCGTTGGTGGCCGGACCGGAAGAGCATGTGGCGGGACTACCTGCAACTCTCAAGGGCCACCGCGGCCGGACTGGGAGAGAGAGGGGAGGGTCGAGGAGACATTCCCCCCCCCCCTGCAACTGTTCAGCGTTGTAAAGGCAATCCCCTGGCCGGGTCCCGCTGGTCTCGGCCTCTCCTCCGGCTGCACCCTACGTTAGGATCTCCTGGCCGAGGCGTGGCAGCAGGACCTGCCTTATATGGGCTGCTCCCGGCTGGGCGTAGCCGGAACCCTGCCCCACCTTGGAAGTTTCCAGAGTGGGGGCGGATGTTCTACTGACTTGCATTTTCCCTAGTCTATCGATTTTTTTGGCGTGGCAGGCGGTGGGACAGCGAGGGGTGATTTGGTTTCTCTTACTGTTTTTCTGGTCTCTCACCACTGGCATATTTCGAACGTTTTCTTGTTTCTAGGACATTAATAGGTTTTATCAGTACGTTATGTTATCGTTTCTTTGTTCGTTGTTTAATAAAAGTTCATGTTCATCAGTGGCCTACTGATTTTCGATTTCCTATTCTTTTCTTTCCAGGTTGTTTCATGCTAAAGTTTCTGTTAACAGGATACAGTGATCACTTCGTTATTATTGCATATGTCCTTTTCACTAGGGGTGCTCTCTGGTCGGGCCAGATGACGTATGTCTAGTAAATGGTCCGGGTGAAACAGGTGCATCAATCAGTGGGGAGTAGATAGGCATGACAGATTACAACGGGGGAGAAAGGTCCGCATTACGTACCCTTTCACTACTTGCAAAGATTTTCCTACGTTTATTTGCAAACAGGGAATACCTCCAAAAAGAACTAATTCCCAAACAGTCAATGTTCGGACAATCAATCAATCAATGAGGAATGAAATAGGTACGACGTGTTAAAGGCTTGCGTTACCTACCCTTCACTATCTGCAAAGGGAGAGAGAATATTCCTATTCTTCCTCGTTTGCAGGCAGAGAAGATCCTTAAGAGAACCAACTTCGAACAATTCAATGCTCGATTCAAACAATCAACAAGGGGTACTGTGAACACAAATGAACGCCGCTTATGTACATACGCATTGCTATTTTCAACAGGTTGTTCCTAATGTTTCTATTTTAGCGAGGTCAAAAAGAGATCCCATTAGTGGCCTACTGATTTTGCTCGATTCCTTTTGTTTTTTTACACGGTTTTTCGCTATCTGCAAAGACTAAACAGAGTATTTTGACTCTGTGCTTGTTTGTAAATAGAGAATGAACCAAAGAGAACAATCAATCAAATGGAGAGAGAAGCAGGCACGACGGATTACAAAGGGGGCAAAGGGCTGCGTTAACTACCCTTCACTATCTGCAAAGAGAGAGTACTCCTAATAGAAATGAGGGGTGGGGGGCAGCATTCAAAGCAGATCAGTGTGCATAAACACGAAAATGTTTTTACTTACCACGTACTTGACATTCGACAGCTTATGATATTTGCTATTAAAAAAACATTGAAATTCACTGAAAAAACCATAGGTTATAGACCATATATAGTTAGGAATTAGCATTTACAAAACCTTGAAAATTCACTGAAAAAACCATAGGTTATAGACCATATATAGTTAGGAATTAGCATTTAAAAAACCTTATTTTACTCACACAAAACCATTGAAATTCCATATATAGTTAGTTGCACTAACTATATATCGCGCACCCGCAATCCACTGCTGATGATGTCACATATTACATCATTCATGACATGGTCAGTGACATCACTGATGACATCACTGATGACATCTTAAATGACATCACTGATGACATCACACTTGACATCAATGATCACATCACTGATGATATCATTCATGTGATAATACAATGCATCTCCTCACACTGTAATATAACCTCCGTTACACCCAGTGTTAAATAGAGAGTATCATTTTTGAAACCATTGACACACCAATACTAGTTACTACATACGCACTCACTGATTCCTATGTCTACACACACATTCACTTATACAATCATTCATACATACAATCACTCATCTTTACAACACTATCATATGCACTCATACACTTATACAGACACTCACACTCTGCCACTCATTCATGGAGTTACTCACACACCTAGTCAGTCCTGAAAAGAATCAATCACACTTCCATTTTCTCATCTATACAGTTAAACACAGAACACCTTACATTTTTGAAACATATACTAACACATAGTTACTCTCTTATAGAATCACTGATACAAGTACACATTGATCTGCACAGAGTCACACACCTCCCAGCCAGCCATACACACACTCAGTCTCCCATACAAATACTTGTGCAACCAATCAATAACCCATATAGCTACTTATATAGCTACTGATCAACACATGCAGCAGCTTGCACAACAACAGAGATACTGATGCACACTTTCAGACAGTTTAGTCACTAACCCGTGCATTCAGTAAGACGCATTTAATCACTCACTCATACAGTCAATCACGCACCTACTAAAACCTTCATTCAGACACTTATACATCCACTCATTCTTCAATATGTAAAACATATTTAAACTTTACAGAAACACATAATCACTGGATGTTGTCATCAGTGATGTCATCAGTGGGGGGCGTGGCTACAGCGCCGACCGGGATGGCTGCGTGAGCGAGTTGCTCCGCGCCAGGTCCCGTCTTTCCTCCTGCTGATCGTCGCCCCGTGTCGCCTGGCGGCCGGAATCGTGGTCCGGAGGGGCCACTGACGTTCTGGGGAGCGTTTGACCCCGGTCGGAGCCCTGGCTGGTGAGCGCGGGTGACCCTGGTGCTCGGCTCGCCTTGGCGCACAGACAAAGGAAGATGGCGGCGCCGACAGCGTAAGGGCTCCGGGAGCGGAGCGGTGTGTGGTGCCGGAGTGCCTGCAGGCTCCTGCGGGACCCTAGTGCTGCGGCGAGTGGAGCGGTGAGCCGTAGGAGCGGGCCCCGAGTTGCGGTGGAGGGCGGCCGGGATTTACCGGCAGGAGTGGCGCCCCTCCCCCACCCGATCCCTGGGACAGCGAAGCCTGGCATTGCGCAGCGCCGGCGGCGGCACTGTCGGACTGAGAGGCCGCCCACCCACTGGCTGAACAGCGGTGGGGGCCGACGGGACACAGAAAGGTGCGGTGAGACGGTGGGGCACTAGGGGGGCGGCCGCCAAAAGCGCCTGCACATCCCGGGACGCGGGCTGACAAGGAGGTGGCAGTCGGCCCGATCCGTGGCAGGGGACCCGCCCAGTGGAGGGCGAGGATACAGTGTGGTACTGGGCCCCACCGCGCGTGGTGCATCACGGGGACCAGTGTTGCCGGGAGCAGTGGGCTCAGCTTGCCCGGGACCTTGATTGACTTACTGGCCACCTCTTCAGTGGAGTTTGCTCCCCCTGGCCCTGGTGGGGTTTGAGGGCGTTCCACGAGTAACTGTGGGGCAGCACAGAGGGCACTTCCGGACTGGATATTGTCGGATGTCCGAGAGTGGGGTACAGCTGGCGCCGCGGATTCCCGCTTGACCTGGGGATTGGTGAGCCGCGCTGGTTGGGATACCCCGCTGGGCATTTCAGGTGGGCCTGGCCATTGTCCAAGGGAGCTGCCCGAGTAGCTGACTACCTGCACACAAGATGGCCGCGCAGGGAAATGGCGACGCCGAACCGCCTGAAAGGGGAGGCCGGAGGCTGGAAGACACGAATGGCGGTTTCCCAACGGAGCCCACAACACAAGAACAGAGGCTGAACCTCCGCCTGGATGCCATCTTGGCCGTGATCACTGCTACGAAGGATGAGCTGCACCAGGATATTGCGCAGGTGGCGTCCGGGCTCGGCCTGCTGAGGGCGGACCATGCCAAGCTCTCTGACCGTGTGAAGTCCAACGAGCAACTGCTCCAGGAGCTGAAACCAGCGGTGGTCACGGCGGAACATAAACTTGGTGACGTTGTCCATCGACTGGCGATTCTGGAGCGTCGCGTGGAGGACGCAGAAGGGCGCAACCGCCGGAACAACGTGAGGGTGGTGGGGCTTCCGGAGAAAATTGAGAAGGATGATGCGGTGACCTACTTGGAGAACTGGTTCCGCACAGTGGTGGCGCCGGAGGGCCTTTCCCCCTTCTTCTCCCTGGAAAGAGCGCATAGGGTGCCCGCGAAGCCGCCCCTGGAGGGCCGACCGCCCCGACCGCTGGTGGCCAGGCTGCTGCACTATAAGGATCGGGACCTGCTGATCCAAAGGGCGAGAGATCGTGGGCCCTTCCAGGTGGACAACAGCAAGGTGACGATATTTCCGGACTATACGCAGGAGGTGCAGCGGAGCAGGGCCTCTTTTCTGTCGGTGAAAAAGGAGCTGAGAGAGGAAGGGATTCAATACTCCTTGCTTTTTCCGGCCAAGCTGCGGATCATCGTTGACGAACGGACCCACTTTTTCCAAACACCTGATGAAGCATGGTCCTGGCTGGAACTGTATCGTGCAGGGACGGATCGAGCACACAGGCCCGCCAGGGATCGTGAGCAACCGGTCAGGGTCAGGAAATCGCAGCGTATCCGCTCCCGGAATAGGCGCCAACGGGCCGAGCGAGAGGCGCAAATGCTGGCCGATAGACAGAGTGCGTTGGAGGCCACGGCGAACATCACGGGCTCGCAGCGAGAGGACGCCTCCAGGGGTTCGGCTTCGGAGGGCGAAGGTGAGAGGACCGGCGATGAAGACTCGGAGGTGGGGGGAGCGCAGGGGCCGGAGGTTACCCCACAAACATCAGATGGTATCTTTAATGGGTGAAGCTCGTGGCCGCTGAACTTTTTGTAAGGCCTGGACGCTCCTGACATCTATTGGACTGCCAGGTATGGGGCTGCAGTGGCAGTATGGGGCTGTGGGCGCGGGGTGGTTGCTCTGTCGTCCTGGTTCGGGGCTCCATAGTCCTCGATAGACCCTTAAGGTCTTCTGTGGTGTCGACCACAGATTAGGGTGATGTGTTGGGTGTTTGAGGTTTGGAACGGGGCTGAAGCTGGGTTACTAGGCCCTGTCCTGGGGAGGGGGTGGGTGGGAGTTGTGGGGTATGTTTTGAAAGGGTTGTACGATTGCTGCGATGCGGGTCACATTTATTGGTGTACGCCACTGTTGGGATTGATGCTCTATGGGGACGTTACCTAATTTGAAATGTGTCACATGGAATGTCCGGGGTATTCGTACTATGGTTAAGCGCCACAAGGTACATGCCTACTTGGTGAGGCGGGGCGTCCAGATAGCAATGCTTCAAGAGACTCACTTAACACAGCAGGAATGTGGGGCGTTACAGAGGAGGTGGCGGGGTCAGGTGTTTGGCACGACTTACTCAGCGTTTGCTAGAGGGGTGTTAATATGGGTCAGAGCGGGCACGCCATTCCAAGTCACGAGCCAGAGGATTGATCCGGAGGGTCGTTATGTGGTGGTGGAAGGGAGGCTGTGTGGTAGGGAAGTGGTGCTGTGTAACATCTATGCCCCCAACGCTGATCAAGCACGTTTCTTTGAGGGTTTGTCGCGCTCACTGGCGTATTATTTGGCGGGCCCTATATTGCTGGCGGGGGATTTTAACTCCATTTCAGATGTGCTCTTGGACAGGTCACACCCGCCCTTGGTAGACTCCCCAGTGCGCAGGCTTGCGACCCATAGGCGGGACTGGCAAAAGAAGTGGGGCTTGGTGGATGTATGGAGGGCGCAGCACCCCGAAACTCGAGACTACTCCTACTTCTCGGCGCTGCATGATCTGCATGTTAGATTGGATACGGTGCTGTGTTGCGAGTCTCTAGCGAAGGTGGTGATTCACTCTGAGTACTTGTCTAGAACCATCTCGGACCATAACCCACTGCTGATTTCTATGCAATGGCAGCAGGCGAGATCGGCGGTCCCTACGTGGAGACTTCGTCCGGAGACGCTGGAAGACCCGGCGTTCTGTGACACGGTCCGACAGGGCATAGACGACTATTTCACGATCAATGCTGGGTCGACAGCGACTAGAGCGAATGAATGGGATGCGATGAAAGTGGTGGTGAGGGGGGTATGCATGGGACGGTTTCTGACTGTGAGAGGAACAGTGCTGAATGACCTCGCGAAGGCGGAGGAAGTGTTGAGAGGGGTGGAGCAGCAGCGACCAGAGAAGCCGGAGCTGCAGGACCGCTTGTTACGTGCCAAGGAGGCGGTGGCAACTGAGACGGAGCGATTGCGGTGCTATGATTACAAGTTGTATGCGGTGAAAGTGCATGAGGAGCGTGATAAGGTGGGCACGCTTTTAGCGAAGTTGGCTGATCCGAACCCTAGAGGTTGTCCGGTTATGAGTGTGCGACAGGAAGATGGGGAGGTGGTTTATTCGCAGTCAGCGGTCCTGGGGCGCTTTCAGTCCTACTACACGAGTCTGTACACCAGCCACCTTGAAGTGGAAGCCACGGACATTGGCGATTATTTAGATCAGATCCCTTTGCCGATATTGGATGAGGGGGAGGCCCGGGATCTGGGGGGCCCTGTCACCCTGGCAGAAATCAGAGGGGCGATTAGTCATATGGCGAGGAACAAAACCCCTGGGGTGGATGGGTTGCCGATCGAGTTCTACGCCAAATTTATGGACGTGCTGGCGCCCAGACTGCAGGTTGTGTATGCGGAGGCGAAACAATTGGGACGGTTGCCTGACTCTATGACGGAAGCGCTGGTGGTGCCCCTGCTGAAGCCGGGCAGAGACGCTTTAGATGTCTCTTCTTTTCGTCCGTTGTCTATGCTGACTGTAGATTATAAGATCTTGAGCCGCATCTTGGCCACCCGGCTCCTGCCACTGATGACCTCTTTGGTGCATAGGGATCAAGCGGGATTCATCCCCTCTAGGAGCACTTCGATGAATATCCGTCGGCTGATTGGGGTCATTGATAGTGCTGCCATGGCGGATCCAGGCCCGGTAGTGCTGACGGTTGACATTGAAAAGGCGTTTGATAGCTTGGAATGGGATTTTTTAGATGGCGTGCTGTTGAAGTTCGGGGTTGGGGAGGGGTTCCGGGGCTGGACGAGAGTGCTCTATTCCTCGGCTAAGGCGCGGGTGCGGCTGGGGACCTTGGTCTCCTCGGTTTATCCGGTCTGTAGGGGCACGAGGCAAGGCTGCTCGCTGTCCCCTCTGCTCTTTGCACTAGCGGTGGAGCCACTAGCGGCACAGGCGAGAACGGGAGTTGTTTTCGACGGGATTGCGCAGGGACTTGACTCGCATTATATCTCGTTGTACGCCGACGACTTGTTACTGTACCTGGCGGACTCTGGAAGAGCTCTAGAAAGCGCGGTGGACATGTTGGGCAGGTTCGGGAGGCTTTCAGGCCTCAGGGTGAACTGGACTAAGACTTGTGTGTTTCCGTTGCGAAAGACCACACTCTGCCCGCGGCGCACGAGGCCGGTGGTGTGGGAGCCCTCTTGTTTTGTTTATTTAGGAGTGCGTATCTACCATGACGCGGCAGACCTCCTTGAGGGGAATGTGGGGCGCTGTATTAGGGCGCTGAGAGGCAGTATGGACTTCTGGGCCACTCTTCCGCTGTCTGTACTGGGCCGTGTGGCGCTGTTGAAAATGGTGGCACTCCCGAGGCTCCTCTACTATTTTAGAACGCTGCCGGTGTGGATCCCGCAGGGTATCTTTAGGGAACTGAAGACGTTGGTGACTGGCTTTCTCTGGGGCCACGGTCGCAGACGGGTGGCATTGACCACCCTGCTGAGACCCAAGTGTGAGGGAGGGGTGGCTGTCCCGGACTATGAGCTATACTATCTGGCAGCGCAGCTCCAGGTCCTGACGCAGAACGTGGCCAGAGAATTCAGGGGGCCTGTAGAAGGACGGGGGATCGGCATTCAGAGGCATATCTTGTCGTCTATCGTGATGCAACAGAGACTGGCCAGTAGGGACCTCACGATGGAGGAATGGACGCTTAGCTTGTGTTGGAACAGGAACCTGAAGAGGGCTGGGAAGCGCCGGCCATACGCACCGGAGATTCCGCTGGGAATGCTCACTGCCTTACCGCACGGGGGTGATTGGTCCCAATTGTTAGAGTGGGAGGACCTGGGCTTGCAGATGGTAGGAGACCTCTATGTGGACGGGACGCTGGCCCCGTTCCAGACCCTACGAGAGCAGTTCGGCCTGCCAAGTGGCACTTTCTTGCTGCATGCGGCGGTTGTCGCGGCTCTGCAGAAACATTGGGGGGGTGGACTGGCTGAACCGGAGGTGACGACGGTGTGCCAATATGTGGTGATGGCAGCGGGCACCGTCAAGGCGGTGACCTGCCTCCACAATAGGATGTTAAATGAAGGTCTGGCCCCGTTGGTTGAGTTGAAGTCGCGTTGGGAGACCAGCATCGGAAGACGAATCCCGGATTCCGTATGGGGTCAGGTGCTACACCGGACTTGGAAGGGGACGAGGAATGCGAGATTCCAACAGGTGCATTATTTTGTGCTCCATAGGGCATATTTGACCCCGGAGAGGTTACGTCGACACTTCCGGGTGCTGGACGCCATGTGCCCGCGATGTCTAGAGCCTGAGGTGGATCTTGACCACATGCTGTGGGGTTGCCCGAAGTTGGGGGACTACTGGTCTGAGGTGGGGGACCTCTTGAATGCGGTCACGGATCGGGAAGTGGACTTTGACATGGCCGCATGTCTGCTTCTTTGGTTCCCGCATACCAAAAAGACCAAGGTTACGAGCAAATTCATTGGGCTGGGACTGGTACTGGCACAGCGTGAAATCACTTGGCATTGGAAGTCTAAAGAGGGGCCGTCTGTACGGAGATGGAGGAATGAACTGGTGAAGTGGTCGAGCTGTGAGAGTGTGTTACGAATGCGCCAGGCGACTAGAACTGGTAATGAGAAGAGCTTGGAACTGGCACGGTCCTGGGAGCTGGTGGTGCAGGCGTTAAGGGATTATCTGACTGAAGGCGACGAAACTGATCAGTTATAGGCAGGGATTCCGTGTGACTACTTGCTTGTCAAAACTTCCTGATAGTTGTCACCCTGGAGCAGGAGAGGGAAAGTGGGACCCGCATTAGCAGCAGTTGAGGGGGAGGGTACTGAGAAGGAGTCGTAGGAGGGGGTGGATTGCCGGCTAGCGGCAATCTTCCGGAACCGGATGGCTCAGGAAAGTAGTCGTGATGATTTCATGACATGACATTGGAGTGGCCCAAGATTTGATGGTGGGGGAGGGCTGGTTGTGTTGGGATAAAAGCGGATACGAAGTATTACACTAGACCTGTGTCCCGAGGTACCTCCAGTGAACTGACTCATTGAAGCGCCGCCCAGCCTCCGGGATGTGGGCTAATCGGCTGTGTATTGTACTACTGTTGCACTGTCTGCTGGGTACCGATGGTGTATGGGTTGGCTTGTTGGAAGTGTTTATTCCTGATTCTGCAATAAAAATATATTCCAAAAAAAAAAAATCAGTGATGTCATCAGTGATGTCACTGACCATGTCATGAATGATGTAATATGTGACATCATCAGCAGTGGATTGCGGGTGCGCGATATATAGTTAGTGCAACTAACTATATATGGAATTTCAATGGTTTTGTGTGAGTAAAATAAGGTTTTTTAAATGCTAATTCCTAACTATATATGGTCTATAACCTATGGTTTTTTCAGTGAATTTTCAAGGTTTTGTAAATGCTAATTCCTAACTATATATGGTCTATAACCTATGGTTTTTTCAGTGAATATATATATATATATATATATATATATATATATATATATATATATATATATATATATATATATATATATATATATTTGGCTGGTGGGAGGAGCAGGTGCTCTGGAGCAGTGGCCTCAATACATGGACTAACCATGTGAATGTTTGGCTCAGGTACATTGCTGATATTTTTTTTGCCTGGGAGAGAACTGAGACGGAACTGAACAATTTCTTTGGGAAACTAAACCAAAATACAGTAAATCTTAAATGTACTATGCAGTACAGCAGAGAAACTATTGATTTTTTGGATATCAGACTGCCCATTAAAGAGGGGACTGTACATACAGAACTGTTTAGGAAAAACACAGCTTGGAACTCTATCCTGAATGCAAATAACTGACATTCACCCAGTTTCCTTTGGAGTATTCCCTATAGTGAATTCCTTAGGGCAAAGAGAAATTGTAGCTCAAAACTGAGCAATTTGAAAATCAAAAAGGAAATGACCCAAAGGTTCATAGCCAGGAAATATCCACGTAAAGCTCTTAATGCAGGTAGCGTAAAAGCAAGAATTGTGACTAGAGAATAAATCCTACACCAAAGATAGGGACCGAACAATGTAAACTAGGATGAACCCATTTGGTTTATTATCAAATTCAGCAGCCAAGCGGCACAACTGAGGAAGAATCTGAAGAGTAGATGGAACATCCTCAAACAAGACAGTGTACTAAAAGATAAAATAGGAGACAGACCTAGCAGCACCTTTAAACGTAACCTATCTTTGAAAGATATATTGGTGCATAGTCATCTAACCCCGAGAAACTCTAATTGGTTAAATCAAAGCAAAGGTTTAAAAAAAATGTGGGCATTGTAAAGCATGCAAACATAGTGATAAGGTACATGAAGTGACATTGGAAAAGATAAAAAAGATCTGGCGTATACCCAAATTAATAGCTTGTAAGACAGACTTTGTTGTTTATGTGATCCCTTGTCCTTGTGGTACATAGGCTCCACTACCTTCCCAGTTCAAAAGAGGATATTGGAACATTGGAGAGCAATCACTAATAGTGATTTAAGCTATAATACAGCCAAACATTTCAAAGAAATTCATAATGGGGAATGGACCAAAGCAAAATATTTTGGCCTTGACACCATATCCAGACATCCCATGACCTCTGCCCTTAGGAAATTAGAATCCCGATATATTTTGCAGGCTGGTTGTCTCGAACCCTATGGCAATTAATAACGATGAGGAACTTTACACACATCTGTAAATCAGGATTGCCCCTTAACTGTAACTTACACAGTTTAAGATGATTTTTTTCAAAATAGTTTTTAAAGTGAACACAAGTTTTTGTAAAAGGTAGCAGTTTACACATTCCTTAAAATACAAAAGTCTGGTTGTCTTGTTATATATTAAGGAATATGTAGCTACCTATTGGGAATTCGTGTAAGAGAAAAGTAAAAAAAAAATCAAACCCGTTTCAAAACAGACAATGCGACAATGCTGTATTTCAAAAGCAGATGTAACTACAAAGAGCACATTTTGCTAATACATTTTTATTAGCAGACAATAGCAATCTTAAGAGGCATTGCATAGCATCATACACACTTTGACCTCAATTCCATCACAGTCTCTCTATCTCTCTCTGTCAGTCAGTCTCTCTCTATCAGTCAGTCTCTCTCTCTCTCTGTCAGTCTCGCTCTCTGTGTCAGTCAGTCTCTCTCTCTCTCTCTCTGTCAGTCAGTCTCTCTCTCTGTCAGTCAATCTCTCTCTCTGTCAGTCAGTCTGTCAGTCAGCCTCAGTCAATCAGTCTCTCTCAGTCAGTCTCTCTCTGTCAATCAGTCTCTCAGTCAGTTTCTCTCTGTCAGTCAGTCTCTCTCTCTGTCAGTCAGTCTCTCTCTCAGTCAGTCAGTCTCTCTCTCAGTCAGTCTCTCTCTCAGTCAGTCAGTCTCTCTCTCAGCCAGTCTCTCTCTCAGTCAGACTCTCTCTCTCTGTGAGTCTCTCTCAGTCAGTCTCTTAATCAGTCTTTCTCACAGTCAGTCTCTCTCTCAGACAGTCTCTCTCTCGGTCTGTTTCTCTCTGTCAGTCAGTCTCTCTCTCAGTCACTCTCTCTCCCCAGTCAGTCTCTCTCTGTCAGTCTCTCTCTCAGTCAGTCTCTCGCTCAGTCAGTCTCTCTCTCAGTCAGTCTTTCGCTCAGTCAGTCTCTCTCAGTCAATCTCTCTCTCAGTCAGTCTCTCTCTGTCAGTCTCAGTCAGTCAATCTCTCTCTTTTTGTCAGTCAGTCTCTCTCCCTCTCTGTCAGTCAGTGTCTCTCTCTCTCTGTCAGTCAGTGTCTCTCTCTCTGTCAGTGTCTCTCTCTGGTATTGCAACCTGTAATTGTTTATTTTTAATTGTAACCTAATCCTGCACCTTTAGTTTTTGTCTTCATCTTTTAACTTTTTTATACCCTTTGCTTTTACAATATATTTCTCACACATTTCCCAATGACTTTAAATCTGTTACTCTTATCAGTCAGTCAGTCTCTCTCTCTCTCAGTCAGTCTCTCTCTCTCTCTGTCTGTCAGTCTCTCTCTCTCTCTCTGTCTGTCTCTCTGTCTGTCAGTCTCTCTTTGTCTGTCTGTGAGTCAGTCTCTCTCTCTCAGGTCAGTCTCTCTTTCTGTCAGTCTCTCTCTCTGTCAGTCTCTCTCTCTGTCCGTCTCCCTCTCAGTCAGTCTCTCTCTCTCTCTGTCAGTCTCCCCTAGTCAGTCAGTCTCTCTCTAAGTCAGTCTCTCTCTGTCAGTCAGTCTCGTAGCTAGTCTCTATGTCAGTCAGTCTTCTCTCTCAGTCAGTCTAAATTAGTCACTTTCTCTCTTAGTCAGGCAGTCTCTCTCTCTCTCTCTCTCTGCCAGTCTCTCTCTTTCTGTCAAGCAGTCTCTCTTCCTCTCCGTCAGTCAGTGTCTCCCTCTCTGTCAGTCAGTGTCTCTCTCTCTCGCTCTGTCAGTATCTCTCCTCTCTCTCTCTCTGTCAGTGTCTCTCTCTCTCTGTCTGTGTCTCTCTCTGTGTCAGTGTCTCTCTATCTCTGTCAGTGTCTCTCTATCTGTCAGTGTCTATCTCCATCAGTGAATCTTTCTCTCTTTTAGTCAGTCAGTCTCTCTTTCAGTCAGTCAGTCTCTAAGCCAGTCAGTCTCTCTGTCAGTCAGTCTCTAAGTCAGTCAGTCTCTCTGACAGTCAGTCTCCCCGGTCAGTCAGTCTCTGTCAGTCAGTCGGTCTCTCTCTGTCAGTCAGTCAGTCAGTCAGCCAGTCTCTCTATCAGTCAGTCAGTCTCTCTCTGTCAGTCAGCCAGTCAGTCTCTCTATCAGTCAGTCAGTCTCTCTCTTAGTCAGTCTCTCTCTCTCAGTCAGTTAGTCTCTCTCTCAGTCAGTCTCTCTCTCTCTGTAAGTCAATCAGTCTCTCTCTTTGTCAGTCTCTCTCTTTCTGTCAGTCAGTGTCTCTCCCTGTCAGTCAGTCTCTCTCTTGGTAATCATTATCTCTCTCTCTGTCAGTCAGTGCCTCTCTCTCTCTCTCTCAGTGTCTCTTTCTCTCTCTCTCTCTCTCTCTCTCTCTCTCTCTCTCGCTCTCTCTCTATCTCTGTCAGTGTCTCTCTCTCTATCTCTGTCAGTGTCTCTCTCTCTCTCTCTCTTAGTCAGGCTCTCAGTCAGTCTTTCTCCCTCTTTCAGCCACTCTCTCTGCCAGTCTCTCTACCTCACTCAGTCAGTCTCTCTGTTAGTCCGTCTCTCTCTGTCAGCCAGTTTCTCTTTCAGTCAGTCAGTCTCTCTGTCAGTCAGTCTCTCTGTCGGTCAGTCTCTCTCTCTCTGTCAGTCAGTCAGTCTCTCTCTCTAAGTCTCTCTCTCTAAGTCAGTCAGTCAGTCTCTCTCTCAGTCAGTCTCTCTCTTAGTCTCTCTCTGTCAGTCAGTGTTTATCTCAGTTAGTCAGTCTCTCTCTCCACTTTCTCTCTCTCCACTCTCTCTCTCCACTCTCCCTCTCTCCACTCTCCCTCTCCCCACTCCCCCTCTCTCCACTCTCTCTCAACTCTCTCCACTCTCTCTCTCTCCACTCTCTCTCTCTCCACTCTCTCTCTCCACTCTCTCTCTCTTGGGCCATGGGTACATTACCTGAAAGGTCAGCGGGCAGCCAAGAAAGGCGTGCTAGGCCGCTGGCGGCCTGCGGGCCTTACTATGAATACCACGGTTCTAACGAGTACACACATGCCCAGTAATCTTGAACAATCTGGTGTTCATTATACATGAAATTGGAATGTATAGTTAACCGTATTTCTTATGATGTAATTTGTATTAATTAAAATGTAATTTCTATAATTTTGAGATACATTAAATGTGTAAAAAGAATTTAAAAAGAATTAATTCAAAAAAGGAACTTGTGAGTCTGTTTTCCATGGTTGTTCCATGGCTGTTGTGCGACGCGCTATTTATTCCTGTCGCCGGGAAACTGTGGTCATGTAACCAAGACTGAACTGGTCACTCTTCATTTCTATTTACCGATAAATAAATCAAAGCGTGAATAAGAAGCTCTGCTGGTGTGGCTGATTCTTCTTCTTTAACCGTAAGGAGAGTTGTTGGATAATATATATATATATATATATATATATATATATATATATATATATATACACTCATGTGATCAAGGCCACTGCGTTGGCCGAAACGCGTAATGACCGCTTGCACTATTTAATTTATTAAAGCACAATATCCACAACAGCAGAACAGCATATTCCTGAGTCCGTTTTTCTCCATTTGGTGCCTGCAAGCGTCTTGGAGCGTAATATATATATATATATATATATATATATATATATATATATATATATATATATATATATATATATATATATATATAAACAATCCAACTCCCAAAGAAGAAGGCACGTACTCGAAAGCTGCAGGAATATGGCATATATATATATATATATATATACATATATATATATATATATATATATATATATATATATATACACAGAGGTAAAAATGGGCGGGATCGGAGGGGCACTATGTTACCATACTTTTAAGATGTATGAAAAAACTTTCCCCTACTGTTTGTAAGAAGACAACCGTCCCGGGACGGTTAAGTCCGATAGTTTGAATGCTTTTCAGATGAAGTGCCATTCAGTGAGTCTCCTATGCTGTGAAACCAAAGGCAGGCAGCAGGAAGGCAGCTAAACAAGCCGTCCTGCCAGGGTACCTGCTTGCCTGTTAGAAATGCAAATGTGTGCAATGAGTTAATCTGCAAATATAAAGGATAAAACTGCAAATGTAACAGGTACTTGGGAGCTGGTACCGGCTTTAATTGATCAAATCAATCAATAAATCAATCAATCAATGCATTTCTAAAGCGCGCTACATACCCGTGAGGGTCTCAAGGCGCTGGGGGGGGGGGGGCACTACCGATCGAAGAGCCAGGTCTTGAGGAGTCTTCTGAAGGTCAGCAGATCCTGAGTCTGTCGCAGGCTTGTGGGGAGAGCTTTCCAGGTCTTGGCGGCGAGGTAGGAGAATGATCTGCCACCGGCGGTGGTTTCCCGGATGCGGGGGACTGTGGCGAGGGCGAGGTTGGCCGAGCGGAGGCTTCGGGTGGGGGTGTGTAAGCTGAGTCGGTTGTTGAGGTATGTAGGTCTGGTGTTGTGTAGTGCCTTGTGTGCGTGGATGAGGAGCTTGAAGGTGATCCTCTTGTTGACGGGGAGCCAGTGCAGGCTTTTCAGGTGGGGTGTGATGTGGCTGCGTCGGGGGACGTTGAGGATCAGTCGTGCCGAGGCGTTCTGGATTCGTTGTAGTCGTCTCAGGAGCTTGGTTGTTGTTCCTGAGTACAGGGCGTTCCCGTAGTCGAGTCTGCTGGTGACGAGGGCCTGGGTGACGGTTTTTCTCGTGTCGGGAGGGATCCATTTGAAGATCCTGCAGAGCATTCGGAGGGTGTTGAAGCAGGACACGGGGACGGCGTTGACTTGCCTGGTCATGGAGAGGGTGGAGTCAAGGATGACCCCCAGGTTGCGTGCGTGGTCTGTGGGCCACCAAATGTCGTCCCAGGCTGATGGGGTGGGTCCGAGGATGAGGACCTCCGTCTTGCCTGAATTCAGCTTCAGTCTGCTGTCCTTCATCCAGTCGGCTACGGCCTTCATTCCTCTGTGGAGGTTGGCTTTGGCGGTCTTCGGTGAGGGATATGATCAGCTGGGTGTCGTCGGCGTAGGAGATGATGTTGAGGTTGTGCTGTCGTGCGACGTGGGCGAGCGGTGCCATGTAGATGTTGAACAGAGTCGGGCTGAGAAAGGATCCCTGTGGAACGCCGGAGATGATCTCTGTGGTTTTCGAGCGGAAGGGTGGGAGGCGAACGCTCTGGGTTCTGCCGGAGAGGAAGGATGTGGTCCAGGCCAGGGCCTTCTCTTGGATTCCGGCGCCGTGGAGGCGTGCTGATAGGGTTCGGTGGCAGACTGTGTCGAAGGCTACTGATAGGTCCAGGAGGATGAGGGCGGCTGGTTCTCCTTTGTCCATCAGGATCCTGATGTCGTCAGTGGCGGCGATGAGGGCGGTCTCGGTGCTGTGGTTGCTGCGGAAACCGGATTGGGAAGGGTGCAGGATGTTGTTGTCTTCGAGGTAGCGGGTTAGCTGTTTGTTGACAATCTTCTCTGTTACTTTTGCCGGGAACGGGAGCAGGGAGATGGGCCATACAAAGACTTTTTGTTTTTGCGTGGTAGTGCAGAGTTAACAACTAAGCTGTGAAGTGCCTGCTTTTAATTGTAATTGTATTTATATTGTACTTATTGCCCCCGGAGGAGTTGAAGGGACAGCAATGTCACAGGCTGTGACCTCGTAGCACTAAAACTACACAAGTCTCTATTCTCCACTGCACCAACCAAGATTTAATTCTGTAGCTCTCTGGTTACACACAGACCTCTGCAGTGCATTAAATTAATAGAGGTTTCATAATATACTAAAAGGCATTTCCAACTGAGAAATAACCTTTTAAATTATTTTTCATTTAAGCTACGCATTATTTTACATGTAGCTACGTGACAGTTAAAAAACTTACAGAATACTTTGTGTTTTTTAGTCAGACCTTTGACCTCGCCCCCACGCTCGCTGACCCCGTCTACAATCACAGCATCACAGTTCCCACACTTTTTTAATGCACTTCTACTGCTGCTAAGACATTTTAGTTTCAAGCGTTTAAGGAAATATATTCATATCACTTAATACCAATTATCCAGTTAGCTGGTCAGCCAGTCTTCGGAGTAGTGTCGGTCTGGGGGTAGAAGCGAAATTGAACGCATATAGTATGCATTGGCAGCATTGCATAGAGTCTGTTTAATCAGCCGTGGTGTTGCAGCACAGAGAGGAGCCGGAAGGAATGCAGCTTTTTAGGCCTGGCCCATATTCGCCCCCGCCGGCGCAACCCTTACCCTAGTGTAATGCAGTTTCTCCCCTTACCCCCCCGTCCGCAGCCTCTAAGACAGCCTGTCCCTCGGTCACCCCTGAGAGCACACCGTAATGCCCCGTGGCGGCGGCCTGAACGCACAGCGTGCACCTCGGTGTTCTCATCCACCCTTCTGACGTGTTCGGCATTCCTCGCCTGCAGCATGTCGAGGCCTGCCCTCGCGAGAGGAGGAGCGCGTGCCTTGCCATTCTTCGAGGTTACGGCTTCAAGGTCAAGTTCCCAGTTTTGCTTTCTAAGAAGCCGCCTCTTACTGGAATGTGAAATCCAAGCTTGTGCAAAGCTGCTGACGCACAGAGATAAAGTCACTTAACAACGTCCCTGAAAGTAAAAAAAAAGCAACCAGTGTAGCATAAACAAAGGCACTGGCGAAATGTAATGTCGAGCTCACAGAGAAACCAAGTGAAGTGCACACAGGCTCTGTCAAAAAATACACTCCCAGTGTAATAGTCGCAGTTTTCGAGACACAAAGTCCTGGATATATCCATCATTGCTTTGTACCCCAATTCTGGTACGAGCTCTAAAGTTCGGGTAATTTATTACAAACACAAGGCCAATGTCGCAGATCACAGGAAGGCCCTGAAGGAAAGATAGAAAGCACTAACACTGACAGCCTTAGCCAAAACATGTAGTGTAACACTAATGCATGACGTGACAATAAATAACGGGCTCTCAGGCAGTAAATCTAATTCAAACACCATCAGAAACTAGCAAATGCCTAGGGCTTTAAGTGGGCTGCGTCTCACCGGTGCTCAGTTTTTTAAAGGGGGCCTTGAAACGGGTCTCTATCGGGCTCTGTTTTGTGCCCTGGCGATCATTTTTTTTCCGGACTGTAGTGACAGCAGGTACATGGATGTGCGCGTGCTCACACTGCTCACTTCTCACTAGTGGAGAAGTTACGGCATGACCTCATGCCGGGTGAGCGTTTATTTATTTATTTATTAATTTATAGAGCGCAATCGAATCATCCCGGGGGGATCTCGGCGCTTTGAGACAGCAGGTATTGGTAAGTGTGCACCTCTAAAATAGCCATGTCTTTAAAAGTTTCTTAAAGCTGGATTGTTCGCCACAGGCCCTAATGTTCTGTGGCAGGTTATTCCAGTGGCTGGCGGCCAGATAAGAGAAAGCTCTCCCACCCATCCTTGCCTTGTGTATTCTCTGAGTGCACAACAGGTTATCATTGCTTGATCTCAGTTGTCGGGCTGGTTGATACCATATGAGTTTGTTTCTAAGATGGGAGGGGCCTTTCCCCTGAAGTGTTCTGAAGACCTTTTTTTTTTTTTACCCTTTCCGCATTTGACGTCAGACGCCAGAGTCCATGGAACAGAACGGAGCTAATGCGCTTATGTGAACCCGTTTCTAGCAATATCCCTGCTATCATCGGATAGATGCTTCGAATCCCTGCTTTCGGCTGCTATCTTAAACAAAACCGAAATATAGACACACGGGCTCCGACTCTTTTATCAGTCCATCAGGATTTCTCTGAGCTCTGGATTTTTTCTTATTTTACCAATAACTCTAGGTTTTTATCAAGAAAAAGGTCACTTTTCATGCCATCTTTTAATCATTGGGCCCTATGTTCCTGACATCATCATAAGGGACGAGCTTTATAGGACTACTTCTGCAAAACGTTATCAGTCTCTGAGATACATTGCATCACCATCTAAGTCTTGCGTGTATAAAAGAAATTCTTAAAGTCGCTTGTGGTAATTTCCTGAAGAAGGCGTTTTCTACGCCGAAACGCGCGTCGATAATTACTACTGTGTTTTTTAATTTCATGAAGGATTTTAATGAGATTTTTATGTTATGTTTGTGTTAGATGATATATTTTATATGTATTGATTGAGAGGAATTATTGTTATGTTCTCTTGTCATCTTTTAATATTTAGATGAAATGCATTTGTTATATTGATTCGCCCCCGCCGGCCACCGCCGCAACCCTTACCCTAGTGTAATGCAGTTGCTCCCCCCTCACCTCCCTCCCGCAGCCTCTCAGACAGCCTGTCCCTCGGTCACCCCTGAGAGCACACCGTAATGCCCCGTGGCGGCGGCCTGAACTCCATATATATAGTTTATTCTTTCTGTTGAGTCCTCCATGCTGTACTGTTTGAATCTCTGTAATTGCCTAGGAAATATTTTTTCATATATGTATATTCCCTGTCCTAGGAATTGAACTACTTAGAATTCAGGGGGCCTTTGATAATTACTAGTGTTCTGAAGACCACACAGAGCATCTTTAAAATAGCTCGTTTTCTGACTGGGAGCCAGTGAAGATGGTTCAATAGAGGGGCGGAAGGGGTCCACGCCGGCTTGTTGAGGGCCAGATGGGCTGCTTTGTTCTGTACCACCTGTAGTCTTGATAGAAGGTCTTCCCTTACTCCCACCAGCAACGAGTTACCATAGTCCAGTCTGCTCACCAGGAGCGACTGGATGAGGGTTTTTGTTGCTGAAAGGGGGATCCAGGGAAAGATCTTGCCTAGCATCCTCAACGTACCAAAGCAGGTACCAGCCAAGGACTTCACCTGCTCCTCCATCGATAGTTTATCATCTATCCTGATGCCTAGGTTTTTAGCCCAGCTTTTGGGCGCTGGGGCTTCCCCCAGCTCGGCAGGCCACCACTCAGGAGACCAAATTGCTTCAGCCTTCCCAAACAGCAGGATTTCCTATTTTGATGAGTTCAGTTGTAGAAAGTTCCTCCTCATCCAACTCGCAATGCTAGACATGCAGCTTTGAAATTTTAATCGAGTTGACATAATGTCCTCCTCAATGGGGACAATTAGCTGCATGTCGTCAGCATATGAGATAGTCTCAAAACCATGGCCTCTGATGATATCTGCCAAGGGAGTCACGTATACGTTGAACAAGGTGGGACTCAAGACTGATCCTTGAGGAACTCCCCTGTCCACCACTATGGTCTGTGATGCAAAGGAGTCCAACTGAATGTTCTGGGTGCGCTCTGACAGATAACTTTGGATCCACTTGATGGTCCTGCCTTTGACCCCAATCCCCCTCAATCTGTCAAGCAGGATCTTATGCGAGATGGTATCGAACGCAGCTGACAGATCAAGGAGGACTAGGATCACTGGAGTTCCTCTATCCAGTGTCAGCCTTATGGTGTCTGTAACCTCCAACAGTGCCGCCTCCGTGCTATGAGATGCACGGACGCCGGACTGGGAAGGGTCTCGAAGGGTTTGTTGTTCCAGGTAGAGGGATAGCTGTTGATTTACCAGTGTCTCCAGAACCATGGAACAGCAGGGGAGAAGTGAGATCGGTCTGTAATTCTGCAGCTCAGTCACATCCGCTAGCGTTTTTTTAAAGAGTGGTTTAACCCATGCGTTCTTCCACTTGTTTGCAAATGTGGCAGTGTCCAATGATATATTATACATCTTAGAGAGCGCCCCTGCTAGGAGAGGACTGAGTATTGACATGACCGACGGTGGTGCAGGGTCTGCTGGGGAGCCAGATTTTACACGGCTGAATAGGGAAACCACTTGCTCATCTGTTACATGCATGAAGGAATCCAACCCAGGAGAGGAAGCCCTTTCATAAGGGGGGTCTCTAGGGAAGTGTCCTTCCACCCGATCTTCATCCCCCAAGTCAAAGGATTGATAGATCACATCAATCTTCTGGGTGAAGAACTTGGCAAGATTGTCGCATAGCTCCTGGGTGGGGGGTTGTGACGCATTGTTAACCTTAGGATTTGTGAATTCCTTCAAGATCTTAAATAATTCCTTAGAGGAGTTCTTAGCCTCTACAATGCGTACACCCAAATGTCTCCTTCTTGCTGTGTTGCAGCTGTTCAGGTAGACTCTATGTGCCCTTCGGTAGAGCTGTTCATCTAGTTCTACTTTTGATTTCCTCCACTTTCTCTCAAGGACCCTACATGTGGCCTTCTCCTTTCTGAGGGTGTCTGAATACTAAGGGGCAGGGGCTGTCCTTTCCTGGATAGTCACCCTTTTAGGAGGGGCTATAACATCCAGGGCTACCTGGATCGCTCCTTCCATTCTGGCACAGGCAGAGTTAGAGTCCTCGTCCAAATTGAACAAGGGGGCTCTGGCCAAAGGCTGAAGCTGTTACTCTCGCCCATGGTCTGCGGAAGTCCTTCCTACCTTGTGACGGGCTGCTGAGATTAATGGCCGCAGCGCGAAGCGGAGTGCCATATGATCCGTCCAACTCAATATTTCAGGGTGATCAACTGTTATTTCCGCTATGTTGGAGAAGATTGCATCTAATGTGTGGCCTGTGTTATGGGTGGAGCTGAAGACTTTTAGTGATAGTTCAAGTGATTCCATTGCTGGCACTAGGCTGGCAGAATCTGGATTTAAGGTAAGCTCTAAATGATGGTTAAAATCTCAAATCAATAGGAATCTATTGGAGTTCAACACATGAGGGGCCAGTCTGTCTAGTAATGAGGAACAAAATTCCTTTTTACTACCTCCAGGAGGATGATATACTAATGCTCCTGTCCATTCCGTGGCCTGGTCATGCTCTAGTCTGAATGTTAGAAGCTCCAAATTGGAAGAGGAGACCCTGTCCAGTGCCCTGATATGACAGGGAAGACGTGTGGCAATGGAAAGTCCTCCGCCTCGTTTGCCAGGCCTATCCACCCTAGTTAGTACATAATAGTCCGGAAAGGCCACTGCCAATACCGGAGTGACATCGTTATTAAGCCATGTTTCGGTGAAAAAACAGATATCAGGTTTGGTGTCCTCTAATAGGTCCCATATCTCAGATGCATGCTTAGGAATTAATCCCTGCATGCATGGGCTCTGTCTTTCCCGATCTGTCCTGCTTAATTCCTCTAAACTTTCTGATCTATGTTGCGACTGTTGTAAAAGCAGGGAAATTCTTTAAAGACAGAAATTTTCACTGTGGATTTCCCTTCTGTTTTTGAAACTCAGGAGCAGCAACATTGTCGTGGTGTCACCATGATGAAAAAGGGTTCAGGCAGATCAGGTCGTTTTACCCCTTTTCTAGGTTTGCCCGGCGTTAGCCGCTTCTCACCCAACTCACGATTACCAAATAAAGAGGCAGGCGCTGGAGACTGGAAGGCAGGAAACAGGAGTTTATTTCCGACGGAACAGAACACGTCAAATCAGACAACAGGGTATCTTCTCAAGGTGCTCTAACAAGTTTCTCTACGGCTCCGTCTTTTATACACAGGTTTATGATGTACAAACATTCCTTATTGTAATAAAGACACTTTGAAGTACGAAAAGGCATGTTTGGAATCCCAGCTTCAGGCCTATTCCCATACCGGTCGCTCTGATGTTGTTTTCCCCTCCCAAATGTAACATGTGATTGTAATCTGCAGCCGGACGTCCCGACAGGACACGAGGGCAAGAGGGGGTGGTCAGATCTAAGGTTGGGCAGGCGATAAGATCACGTTTCGCTATGCGGGGCCGGAGGGGGTACATCCACGAGACCTAGTTTTATGATATGGGACTGGGTCGAGAGGCCAGGTGTAGCCGGGGGGGGTCATCAGAAGAGAGGAAGGGTGTTCCTGGGAGGAATGCAGGGGTGTTGGTCAGATCTAGGGGTGTGAAGGCCTTGATTAATCACCGCTCCTCTGATGTGAGGCGAGGTCCTACTGTAGGGAGCAATAAACTGCATCTGTTGGACTAGGTGATGGCCTGGGATCAGGCCGGGCAATCGGGCAGGGAGGAAGAGGTTACCAAAAAGGGCCTGTTCTATGGGTAGGATGAAAGAGCGAGGGGGCAGGGGTTCAGCACGGAGACAGGGTCGTGTTTAGTGGTGCGTTTATGGCCCGAACAGGAGAGACCGGGGGCTGTCGGGGCGCGGGGGGGAATACTTGCGAGGCTGGGGGGAGAGAGAGAGAGAGAGAGAGAGAGATGCAGGCTATTGGCAGTGGGCAGAGAGGTCATGACACACAAAATGGCTACTATCTATGTTCGTGATGGGGCCTAAAAAGGGAACAAGATGGCGGGGCCACTGGTTCGTGACTTTCGCTTTACCTTCAACAGTGGCGAGGGTGAACACAAATGAACGCCGCTTATGTACATATACATTGTCATTTTCCACAGTCGCCGCTTTTTACATAAGATAGGTCATTTCCGTGTTTATCATAACTGACGGGGTGTACATATAGTCGTGTGTAGTCAATGAAATAGCGTTTGTCAATACTGGTAGACTTGCATATAACCGTGTGCAGTTGATGCGACATACGAGGTGGAATACATATAAATTTACATTTGTCGTATTTAAAAAATGACCGATGAAACATTTTACAGGAAAAAGTGGTTGAGGGAGGAATTTAGTCCAATACAAGCAATTAGTCAAGGGGTGTAGAAAGTTCTGAAAAAAAGTGGGGGTCTTCGCCACAGTGTCTTTTTAGTAGCGAGTCATCACTGGTAGGCTCTGGTAGTTCGTTTTCTTCCGTTGGCGCTGTTGAGCACCGGCGGTGGAGCTATAGGTCCAGCTCGGGTCCTTCTTTACACGTCGCAGGGTGTGATCTGTCCTTTGCCGTTAGGCCACAGTCCTGTTTCCTAGCTAATCTCTCTTAAGGGTGCCTTATGCTGGGCACCTGCATTTCTGTCTCGGAGTCAAAATCCACGTGGAAAGGATAGAAGGGGTTTTGTCGGATAATCGAGGGAGGAGAGGGCGGAGTGGGACCGGATCTTTGAGACGGACCAGGGGAGCAAAAGGGTGATGCGCAGGCAGGTCCATCAATCGGGCTCAAAGGGGCGGGGACTTCTGGCACGCGTGGGTCAACAAGTAGAGGGCTTCAAGGCAGCCCCCCATTCCTTCGTTTTCTGCGTTTGAGAGTGGTGCATCGTCCCGCGTCCCGTTGCTCTGCGGCTCCATCTTAGCTCGAGGTCACACGCGCCTCACGATCTGTGGCCAGGCTGTGCGTCACGTCCAGCCCCTCTCCTCCGGTGACTGTGTATCCTTGAATGGGTACAAAACAGGTTATAGCGAACTGGCGAGAGAAGGCATTTATACATTTCAATTCCGTCCCAGATCTAGGTAGTTGGGGGTACGTTTCATCGGTCACGGTCAGGAGTTATCACTGTGGAGCATGTATACAGGCATGTCTACTGAGTTTGTACTAAGTCTATTTGGCGTTCATTCATGTTGCATGTGGCTTTCTGACCGTAGCCCTGGCAGTCTTCTATCAACGTGAGAGAGAGGGATAGTGGCTAAA